>NC_135893.1:46082138-46084638 GCF_964194155.1 Cetorhinus maximus
TTGTTGCTGCTGTTGCTGTTGCTGCTGTTGCTGTTGCTGATATTCCTGTTAATGCTGTTGCTGCTGACGTTGCTCCTGCTGTTGCTACTGTTGCTGTTGCTGTTGTTGCCGCTGCTGTTGTTGCTGTTGTTGCTGCTGTTGCTGGTGTTGCTGCTGCTGTTGTTCCTGTTGCTGCTACTGCGGCTGTTGCTGTTGTAGCTGCTGCTGCTGTTGTTGCTGCTGTTGCTGTTGTTGCTGCTGCTGCTGTTGCTGATATTCTTGTTACTGCTGTTGTTGCTGCCGCTGCTCCTGCTGTTGCTACTGTTGCTGTTGCTGTTGCTGCTGTTGCTGCTGCTGCTGTTGTTGTTGCTGCTAATCCTCTTGCTGCTGCTGCCATTGCTGATATTCCTGTTAATGCTGTTGTTCCTGCTGCCACTCCTGCTGTTGCTACTGTTGCTGTTGTTGCTGTTCCTGTTGCTGCTGTTGTTGCTGCTGCCGTTGTTGCTGCTGCTATTATTGCTGCTACTGTTTCTGCTGCAGTGGCTGCTGCTACTGTTGTTGCTGTTCCTTTTGCTGCTGTTGCTGTTGCTGCTGTTGCTGATGTTCCTGTTACTGCTGTTGCTGCTACCGCTGCTCCTGCTGTTGCTACTGTTGCTGTTGCTGCTGCTGTTGTTGTTGCTGCTAATCCTGTTGCTGCTGCTGCTGTTGCTGATATTCCTGTTACTGCTGTTGTTCCTGCCGCTGTTCCAGCTGTTGTGACTGTTGCTGTTGCTGTTACAGCTGTTGTTGCTGCTGCTTTTATTGCTGCTACAGTTGCTGCTGCTGTTGCTGCTGCTACTGTTGTTGCTATTCCTGTTGTTGCTGTTGCCGCTGTGGCTGCTGCTGCTGCTGTTGCAGTTCATGTTGCTGCTGTTGCTGTTGTTTCTGTTGCTGTTTTTGATGTTCCTGTTGCAATTCTTGCTGCTGCTGTTGTAACTGCTGTTGGTGTTCTTGTTGCTGCTGTTCCTGTTGCTGCTGCTGTTGTTGTTGCTGCTGATGTTGTTGCTGTTGCTGTTGCTGCTGCTGTTGCTGTTCCTGTTGCTGTTATTGCTGTTGTTGCTGCTGCTGTTGTTGTTGATGCTGCTGTTGCTGCTGTTGCTGTTGCTGCTGCTCATGCTGTTCCTGTTGCTGTTGTTGTTGTTGTTGCTGCTGCTGTTGCTGCTGTTGCTGTTGCTGCTGCTGTTGTTGGTGCTGTTGCTGCCGCTGAAGCTGTTGCTGCTGCTGTTGCTGTTCCTGTTGTTGCTATTGCTGCTGCTGTTGCTGTTGCTGCTGTTGTTGCTGTTGCTGCTGTTGCCGTTACTGCAGTTGTAGCTGTTGTGGCTGTTTCTGTTGCTGCTGTTGCTGTTGCTGGTGTTGGTGCTGCTTTTGCTGCTCTTGTTGCTGTTGTTGTTGCTGTTGCTGCTAATGCTTTTGCTGCTGCTGCTGTTGCTGATATTCCTGTTACTGCTGTTGCTGCTGACGTTGCTCCTGCTGTTGCTACTGTCGCTGTTGCTGTTGCTGCTGTTGCTGCTGCTGTTGTTGCTGCTGCTAATCCTGTTGCTGCTGCTGCCGTTGCGGATATTCCTGTTATTGCTGTTGTTCCTGCTGCCGCTCCTGCTGTTGCTACTGTTGCTGTTGTTGCTGTTCCTGTTGCTGCTGTTGTTGCTGCTGTTGTTGCTGCTGTTGTTGCTGCTGCTATTATTGTTGCTACTGTTTCGGCTGCAGTTGCTGCTGCTACTGTTGTTGCTGTTCCTGTTGCTGCTGTTGCTGTTGCTGATATTCCTGTTACTGCTGTTGCTGCTGCCGCTGCTCCTGCTGTTGCTACTGTCGCTGTTGCTGCTGCTGTTGTTGTTGCTGCTAATCCTGTTGCTGCTGCTGCTGTTGCTGATATTCCTGTTACTGCTGTTGTTCCTGCCATTGTTCCAGCTGTTGCTACTGTTGCTGTTGCTGTTACAGCTGTTGTTGCTGCTGCTTTTATTGCTGCTACAGTTGCTGCTGCTGTTGCTGCTGCTACTGTTGTTGCTATTCCTGTTGTTGCTGTTGCTGCTGTGGCTGTTGCTGCGGCTGTTGCAGCAGCTCCTGCTGCTGTTGCAGTTCCTGTTGCTGCTGTTGCTGTTGTTTCTGTTGCTGTTTTTGATGTTCCTGTTGCTATTCTAGCTGCTGCTGTTGCAACTGCTGTTGTTGTTCCTGTTGCTGCTGTTCCTGTTGCTGCTGCTGTTGTTGCTGTTGCTGTTGCCGCTGCTGTTGCTGTTCCTGTTGCTGTTATTGCTGTTGTTACTGCTGCTGTTGTTGTTGATGCTGCTGTTGCTGTTGCTGCTGCTCATGCTGTTCCTGTTGCTGTTGTTGTTGTTGTTGCTGCTGCTGTTGCTGCTGTTGATGTTGCTGGTGTTGCTGCTGCTTTTGCTGCTCTTGCTGCTGTTGTTGTTGCTGTTGCTGCTAATGCTTTTGCTGCTGCTGCTGTTGCTTATATTCCTGTTACTGCTGTTGCTGCTGACGTTGCTCC
>NC_135893.1:46089638-46107138 GCF_964194155.1 Cetorhinus maximus
TTGCTGCTGCTTTTGTTGCTACTGTTGCTGTTGCCATTGCTGCTGCTGTTGCTCTTGTTGTTGTTCCTGTTGCTGCTGTTGTTGTTCCTGTTGCTGCTGTTGTTGCTACTTTTGCTGTTGCTGTTGCTGCTGCTGCTGTTGGTTTTGCTGCTGTTGCTGATATTCGTGTTACTGCTGTTGTTGTTGCTGCTGCTCCTGCTGTTGCTACTGTTGCTGTTGCTGCAGTTGCTGTTGCTGCTTTTGTTGCTGCTGCTGTTGCTGCTGTTGTTGTTGCTGCTGTTGCTGTTGCTGTTGCTGCTGCTTTTGTTGCTGCTGCTGTTGTTGCTGCTACTGTTGCTGCTGCTCCTGCTGTTGCTACTGTTGCTGTTGCTGTTGCTCCAGTTGCTGTTGCTACTGTTGTTGCTGCTGCTGTTGCTGCTGCTGCTCTTGCTGCTGCTATTGCTGTTTTTGTTGCTGCTGTTGCTGCTGCTGCTGTTGCTGCTGCCGTTGCTGTTCCTGCTGTTGCTGTTGCTGCTGCTGCTGTTGTTGCTGCTACTGTTGCTGTTGCTGTTGTTGCTACTGCTGTTGCTGTTCTTGCTGCTTTTTCTGTTGTTACTGATACTGTTGTTGCTCCTATTGCCTCTGTTCCTTCTGCTGTTGCTGTTGCTGCTGCTGTTGCTGCTGATGCTGTTCCTGTTGCTGTTTTTGCTGCTGCTGCTGTTGCTGTTGCTGCTGCTGCTGCTTTTGTTGCTGCCGCTACTGTTGCTGTTGCTGATGTTGCTGCTGCTCCTGTTGTTGCTACTGTTGCTGTTGCTGATGTTGCTGCTGCTCCTGCTGTTGCTACTATTGCTGTTGCTGTTGCTCCAGCTGCTGTTGCTACTGTTGTTGCTGCTGCTCTTGCTGCTGCTGCTCTTGCTGCTGCTATTGCTGTTTTTGTTGCTGCTGTTGCAGCTGCTGCAGTTGCTGCTGCCGTTGCTGTTCCTGCTGTTGCTGTTGCTGCTGCTGCTGTTGTTGCTGCTACTGTTGCTGTTGCTGTTGTTGCTGCTGCTGTTGCTGTTCTTGCTGCTTTTTCTGTTGTTACTGATACTGTTGTTGCTCCTATTGCCTCTGTTCCTTCTGCTGTTGCTGTTGCTGCTGCTGTTGCTGCTGATGCTGTTCCTGTTGCTGTTTTTGATGCTGCTGTTGTTGCTGCTGCTGTTGCTGTTGCTGCTGTTGCTGTTGCTGCTGCTGCTGCTTTTGTTGCTGCTGCTGCTGTTGCTGCTACTGTTGCTGTTGCTGATGTTGCTGCTGCTGCTGTTGTAGTTCTTGCTGCTTTTGCTGTTGTTACTGATGCTGTTGTTGCTGCTATTGCCTCCGTTCCTTCTGCTGTTGCTGTTGCTGCTGCTGTTGCTGCTGCTGCTGCAGTTGCTGTTCCTGTTGCTGTTTATGCTGCTGCTGTTGCTGCTGTTATTGCTGTTCCTGTTGCTGCTGTTCCTGTTACTGCTGCTGTTGCTGTTGCTGCTGCTGTTGCAGCTTCTCCTGTTGCTGTTTCTGTCGCTGCTGTTGCTGCTGTTCCTGTTGCTGTTGTTGCTGTTGCTGCTGCTGTTGCTGTTCCTGTTGCTGCTAATGCTGCTGCTGCTGCTGTTGCTGCTGCTGCGGCTGTTTCTACTGCTGTTACTGCTGCTTTGCTGCTGCTCCTGGTGTTGCTGTTTCTGCTGTTGCTGATGTTGCTGCTGCTGCTGTTGCTGTTCCTGTTGCACCTGTTGCTGCTGCTGCTGTTGTTGCTGGTGCTGTTGTTGTTGTTGCTGCTGCTTCTGCCGCTGTTGCTGCTGTTGTTGCTGTTCCTGTTGCTGCTGCCGTTGTTGCTGCTGCAGCTGCTGCTGTTGCTGCTGCTGTTGCTGTTGTTGCTGCTGCTGTTGCTGTTGCGGATGCTGCTGTTTTTATTGCTGCTTCTGCTGTTGCTGCTGCTGCTGTTGCTGATGTTCATGTTACTGATGTTGTTCCCTGCCGCTGCTCCTGCTGTTGCTACTGTTGCTGGTGCTGCTGCTGTTGCTGTTCCTGTTGCTGCTGCTGCTGTTACTGCTGCTGCGGCTGTTTCTGCTGCTGTTCCTGCTGCTGCTGCTGCTCCTGCTGTTGCTGATGCTGCTATTGCTGATGTTGCTGCTGCTGCTGCTGCTGCTGCTGATGCTGGTCCTGTTGTTGCTGTTGCTGCTGCTGCTGTTGCTGTTGCTGCTGTTGCTGATATTGCTGCTGTTGCTGCTGATGTTGTTGTTTTTGCTGCTGCTGCCGTTGTTGCTGCTGCAGCTGCTGCTGTTGCTGCTGCTGTTGCTGTTGTTGCTGCTGCTGCTGCCGCTGCTACTGCTGTTGCTACTGTTGCTGGTGCTGCTGCCGCTTTTGCTGTTCATGTTGCTGCTGTTCCTGTTGCTGCTGTTGATGCTGCTGTTGCTGCTGCTGCTGCTACTGCTGTTGTGGTTACTGCTGTTGCTGTTGCTGCTGTTTTTCTCCTGTGCTGTTGCTGCTGCTGCTGTTGCTGGTGTTGCTCTTTCATTTTCTGCACTTGCTGCTGCTGTTGCTACTGCAGTGGCTGTTGTTGCTGCTGCTGATGCTGTTGCTGCTGTTGTTGCTGTTGTTGTTGCTGCTGTTGATGTTGCTGCTGCAGCAGTTGTTGTTCCAGCTGCTTTTGCTGCTGTTGCTGTTGCTGCTACAGTTGCTGTTCCTGTTGTTGCTGTCTCTGTTGCTGGTGCTCTTGTTCCTGCTGTTGCTGCTGCTGTTGCTGTTGCTGCGCCAATTGCTGTTGCTGTTGCTGCTGCTGTTGCTGCTGTTCCTGTTGCTGCTGTTGATCGTGCTGTTGCTGCTGCTGCGGCTGCTGTTGTGGCTAATGCTGTTGCTGCTGCTGTCGCTGATACTGCTGTTGTTGCTGCTGCAGCGGCTGCTGTTGTTGCTGCTGTTGCTGTTGTTGATGTTGCTCTTGCTGTTGCTGCTGCTGTTGTTGTTGCTGCTGCTATTTATGCTGCTGCTGCTGCTGTTGCTGCTGCTGTTGATGTTGTTGCTGCTGTTGATGTTGCTGCTGTTGCTGCTGCTGCTGCTGATGCTGTTCCTGTTGCTGCTGTTGCTGCTGCTGTTGCTGTTGCTGCTACTGCTGTT
Source organism: Cetorhinus maximus (assembly GCF_964194155.1). Lineage (NCBI taxonomy): Eukaryota > Metazoa > Chordata > Chondrichthyes > Lamniformes > Cetorhinidae > Cetorhinus > Cetorhinus maximus. Next base: position 46,092,741 of record NC_135893.1, read on the forward strand.
GCTGTTGCTGCTACTGCTGTTGCTGTTGCTGCTGTTGCTGTTGCTGCTGTTGCTGATATTGCTGCTGCTGCTGCTGTTGCTGTTTCTGTTCCTGTTGCTGCTGTTGCTGTTGTTGTTGCTGCTGCTGATGCTGTTGCTGATGTTGCTGCAATTGCTGCCTTGATTGCTGTTGTTGCTGTTGCTGTTGCTGTTGTTGCTGTGGCTGCTGTTGCTGCTGTTGGTGTTGCTGCTGCTGCTGTTGCTGCTGTTGTTTCTGCTGCTGTTGCTGCTGTTGCTGCTGTTGTTTCTGCTACTGTTGCTGCTGTTGTTGCTGCTGCTGTTGCTGCTGTTACTGCTGTTGTCGTTGCTACTGCTGCTGTTGCTATTCCTGCTGCTGCTGTTGCTGCTGCTGCTGCTGCTGTTGCTGTTGCTGCGGCTGTTTCTGCTGCTGTTGCTGCTGTTGGTGCTGCTGCTTTGCTGCTGCTCCTGCTGTTGCTATTGCTGCTGTTACTGATGTTGCTCTTCCTGCTGCTGCTGTTGCTCCTGCTGTTGCTGTTGCTGCTGTTGCTGATGTCGCTGCTGCTGCTGCTGTTGCTGTTCCTGTTGCACCTTTTGCTGCTACTGCTGCTGTTGTTGCTGTTGCTATTGTTGTTGTTGCTGCTGCTTCTGCTGCTGTTGCTGCTGTTCCTGTTGCTGCTGTTCTTGTTGCTGCTGCTGTTCCTGCTGCTGCTGATGCTGCTCCTGCTGCTGCTGATGCTGCTATTGCTGATGTTGCTGCTGTTGCTGCTGCTGCTGCTGATGCTGTTCCTGTTGCTGCTGCTGCTGTTGCTGCTGCTGTTGCTGTTGCTGCTACTGCTGTTGCTGCTGTTGCTGATATTGCTGCTGCTGCTGCTGTTGCTGTTATTGTTGCTGCTGCCGTTGTTGCTGCTGTAGCTGCTGCTGTTGCTGTTGTTGCTGTTGCTGCTGTTGCTGTTGCTGATGTTGCTACTGTTGTTGCATTTGTTGTTTCAGCTGCTGTTGCTGCTATTGTTGCTGCTGCTGTTGCTGCTGCTACTGCTGTTGCTGTTGCTGCTGCTGTTGCTGTTCCTGTTGCTGCTGTTGCTGTTGTTGCTGCTGTTGCTGCTGTTGCTGCTGTTGCTGCTACTGCGGATGTTTCTGCTGCTGTTGCTGCTGTTGTTGCTGCTGCTTTGCTGCTGCTCCTGCTGTTGCTGTTGCTGCTGTTGCTGATGTTGCGGCTGCTGCTGCTGTTGCTGTTCCTGTTGCTGCTTTTGCTGCTGCTGCTGCTGTTGTTGCTGCTGCTTTGCTGCTGCTCCTGCTGTTGCAGTTGCTGCTGTTGCTGATGTTGCGGCTGCTGCTGTTGCTGTTCCTGTTGCTGCTTTTGCTGCTGCTGTTGCAGTTGCTGCTGCTTCTGCCGCTGTTGCTGGTGTTCCTGTTGCTTCTGTTCTTGTTGCTGCTGCTGTTCCTGCTGCTGCTGATGCTGCTCCTGCTGTTGCTGATGCTGCTACTGCTGATGTTGCTGCAGCTGCTGATGATGCTGTTCCTGTTGCTGCAGTTGCTGCTGTTGCTACTGCTGATGCTGTTGCTGCTGCTGCCGTTGTTGCTGCTGCAGCTGCTGCTGTTGCTGCTGCTGTTGCTGTTGCGGCTGCTGCTGTTGATATTGCTGCTGCTGCTGTTGCTGCATCTGCCGTTGCTGATGTTCCTGTTACTGATGTTATTGCTGTTGCTACTCCTACTGTTGCTACCATTGCTGTTGCTGCTGCTGCTGTTGCTGTTCCTGTTGCTGCTGTTCCTGTTGCTGCTGTTGATGCTGCTGTTGCTGTTGCTGCTGCTGCTGTTGTGGTTACTGCTGTTGCTGTTGCTGCTGTTGTTGTTGCTGCTACTGCTGTTTATGCTGCTGCTGTTGCTGTTGTTGTTGTTGTTGCTGCGGATTCTGCCGCTGTTGCTGCTCTTCCTGTTGCTGCTGTTCTTGTTGCTGCTGATGCTGCTCCTGCTGCTGCTGATGCTGCTATTGCTGATGTTGCTGCTGTTGCTGCTGCTGCTGATGCTGTTCCTGTTGCTGTTGTTGCTGCGGATGCTGATGCTGTTGCTGTTGCTGCTACTGCTGTTGCTGTTGCTGCTGCTGTTGCTGTTGTTGCTGCTGCTGTTGCTGTTGTTGCTGCTGCTGTTGCTGTTGCGGCTGCTGCTGTTGTTATTGCTGCTGCTGCTGTTGCTGTTCTTGCTGCTTTTGCTGTTGTTTCTGATGCTGTTGTTGCTACTATTGCCTCTGAACTTTCTGCTGTTGCTGTTGCTGCTGCTGTTGCTGCTGCTGTTGCTGTTCCTGTTACTGTTTTTGCTGCTGCTGTTGCTGCTGTTCTTGCTGTTCCTGTTGCTGCTATTCCTGTTACTGCTGCTGTTGCTGTTGCTGCTGCTGTTGCAGATTTTCCTTTTGCTGTTGCTGTCACTGCTGTTGCTGCTGTTCCTGTTGCTGCTGTTGCTGTTGCTGCTGCTGCTGCTTTTGTTGCTGCTGCTGTTGTTGCTGCTACTGTTGCTGATGCTGTTGTTGCTGCTTTTGCTGTTGTTACTGATGCTGTTGTTGCTGCTATTGCCTCTGAACTTTCTGCTGTTGCTGTTGCAGCTGCTGTTGCTGCTGCTGCTGTTGCTGTCCCTGTTGCTGTATTTGCTGCTGCTGCTGTCGTTGCAGTTCCTGTTGCTGCTGTTCCTGTAACTGCTGCTGTTGCTGTTGATGCTGCTGTTGCAGCTTCTCCTGTTGCTGTTGTTGCTGTTGCTGCTGCTGTTGCTGCTGCTGCGGCTGTTTCTGCTGCTGTTGCTCCTGCATTGCTGCTGCTCCTGCTGTTACTGTTTCTGCTGTTGCGGATGTTGCTGCTGCTGCTGCTGTTGCTGTTCCTGTTGCACCTGTTGCTGCTGCTGCTGTTGCTGTTGTTGTTGTTGCTGCTGCTTCTGCCGCTGTTGCTGCTGATCCTGTTGCTGCTGCCATTGTTGCTGCTGCAGCAGCTGTTGCGGCTGCTGTTGTTATTGCTGCTTCAGCTGTTGCTGCTGCTGCTGTTGCTGATGTTCCTGTTACTGATGTTGTTGCTGCCGCTGCTCCTGCTGTTGCTACTGTTGCTGGTGCTGCTGCTGTTGCTGTTCCTGTTGCTGCTACTGCTGCTGCAGCTGCTGTTGTTGATGCTGCTATTGCTGCTGTTGCTGCTGATGCTGCTGTTGCTGCTACTGCTGTTGCTGTTGCTGCTGTTGCTGATATTGCTGCTGTTGCTGCTGATGTTGTTGTTTTTGCTGCTGCTGCCGTTGTTGCTGCTGCAGCTGCTGCTGTTGCTGCTGCTGTTGCTGTTGTTGCTGCTGCTGTTGCGGCTGCTGCTGTTGTTATTGCTGCTGCTGCTGCTGTTGCTGATGTTCCTGTTACTGATGGTGTTGCTGCCACTGCTCCTGCTGTTGCTACTGTTGCTGGTGCTGCTGCTGCTTTTGCTGTTCCTGTTGCTGCTGTTCCTGTTGCTGCTGTTGATTCTGCTGTTGCTGTTGCTGCTGCTGTTGCTGTTGCGGCTGCTGCTGTTGTTATTGCTGGTGCTGCTGTTGCTGTTGCTGATGTTCCTGTTACTGATGTTGTTGCTGCCGCTGCTCCTGCTGTTGCTACTGTTGCTGGTGCTGCTGCTGCTTTTGCTGTTCCTGTTGCTGCTGTTCCTGTTACTGCTGTTGATGCTGCTGTTGCTGTTGCTGCTGCTGCTGCTGTTGTGGTTACTGCTGTTGCTGTTGCTGCTGTTTTTCTCCTGTGCTGTTGCTGCTGCTGCTGTTGCTGGTGTTGCTCTTTCATTTTCTGCACTTGCTGCTGCTGTTGCTGATGCAGAGGCTGTTGTTGCAGCTGTTGATGTTGCTGCTGCAGCAGTTGTTGTTGCTGCTGCTTTTGCTGCTGTTGCTGTTGCTGTTGCTGCTGCTGTTGCTGCTGTTCCGGTTGCTGCTGTTGTTCCTGCTCTTGCTGCTAATGCGGCTGCTGTTGTGGCTAATGCTGTTGCTGCTGCTGTTGCTGATACTGCTGTTGTTGCTGCTGCAGCGGCTGCTGTTGTTGCTGCTGTTGCTGTTGTTGATGTTGCTCTTGCTGTTGCTGCTGCTGCTGTTGTTTGTGCTGCTGCTGTTTATGGTGCTGCTGTTTATGCTCCTGTGCTGTTGCTGCTGCTGCTGTTGCTGGTGTTGCACTTTCATTTTCTGCACTTGCTGCTGCTGCTGCTGCTGTTGCTGTTGTTGTTGCTGCTGTTGATAATGCTGCTGCGGCAGTTGTTGTTGCTGCTGCTGTTGCTGTTCCTGTTGTTGCTGTCTCTGTTGCTGCTGCTCTTGTTCCTGCTGTTGCTGCTGCTGTTGCTGTTGCTGTGCCAATTGCTGTTGCTGTTGCTGCTGTTCCTGTTGCTGCTGTTCCTGTTGCTGCTGTTGATCCTGCTGTTGCTGCTGCTGCGGCTGCTGTTGTGGCTAATGCTGTTGCTGCTGCTGTTGCTGATACTGCTCTTGTTGCTGCTGCAGCGGTTGCTGTTGTTGCTGCTGTTGCTGTTGTTGATGTTGCTCTTGCAATTGCTGCTGCTGCTGTTGTTGTCGCTGCTGCTGTTGATGTTGCTGCTCTTGCTGCTGCTGCTGCTGATGCTGTTGCTGTTGCTGCTAATGCTGTTGCTGTTGCTGCTACTGCTGTTGCTGTTGCTGTTGCTGATATTGCTGCTGCTGCTGCTGTTGCTGTTTCTGTTCCTGTTGCTACTTTTGCTGCTGTTGCTGATATTGCTGCTGCTGCTGCTGTTGCTGTTTCTGTTCCTGTTGCTGCTTTTGCTGTTGCTGTTGCTGCTGCTGTTGCTGATGTTGCTGCAATTGCTGCCTCTATTGCTGTTGCTGCTGTGGCTGCTGTTGCTGCTGTAGCTGCTGCTGTTGCCATTGTTGCTGTTGCTGCTGTTGGTGTTGCTGCTGTTGTTGCGGCTGTTGTTTCTGCGGCTGTTGCTGCTGTTGTTCCTGCTGCTGTTGCTGCAGCTACTGCTGTTGCTGTTGCTGCTGCTGCTGCTGTCGCTGTTCCTGCTGCTGCTGTTGCTGCTACTGCTGCTGTTGCTGCTGCTGCGGCTGTGTCTGCTGCTGTTGCTGCTGTTGTTGCTGCTGCTTTGCTGCTGCTCCTGCTGTTGCTGTTGCTGCTGTTGCTGATGTTGCTGTTCCTGCTGCTGCTGTTGCTCCTGCTGCTGCTGTTGCTCCTGCTGTTGCTGTTGCTGCTGTTGCTGATGTTGCTGCTGCTGCTGTTGCTGTACCTGATGCACCTTTTGCTGCTGCTGCTGTTGTTGCTGTTGCTGCTGTTCTTGTTGCTGCTGCTGTTGCTGCTGCTGCTGCTGTTGCTTTTTTAGCTGCTTCTGCCATTGTTGCTGCTGTAGCTGCTGCTGTTGCTGTGCTGCTGTTGCTGTTGCTGCTGCTGCTGATGTTGCTGTTGTTGTTGCGGCTGTTGTTTCAGCTGCTGTTGCTGCTATTGTTGCTGCTGCTGTTGCTGCTGCTACTGCTGTTGTTGTTGCTGCTTCTGCTGTTGCTGTTCCTGTTGCTGCTGTTGCTGCTGTTGCTGCTACTGCGGATGTTTCTGCTGCTGTTGCTGCTGCTTTGCTGCTGCTGTTGTTATTGCTGCTGTTGCTGCTGCTGATGTTGCTTATGTCCCTGTTACTGATGTTGTTGCTGCCGCTGCTCTTGCTGTTGCTGCAGTTGCTGGTGCTGCTGCTGCTTTTGCTGTTCCTGTTGCTGCTGTTGATGCTGCTGTTGCTTTTGCTGCTGCTGTTGTGGTTACTGCTGTTGCTGTCTCTGTTCCTGGTGTTCTTGTTGCTGCTGCTGCTGCTGTTGCTGTTGCTGCGGCTATTGCTGTTGCTTTTGCTGCTGCTGTTGCTGCTGTTCCTGTTGCTGCTGTTGATCTTGCTGTTGCTGCTGCTGTTGTGGCTACTGCTGTTGCTGCTGCTGTTGCTGATACTGCTGTTGTTGCTGCTGCAGCGGCTGTGGTTGTTGCTGCAGCTGCTGTTGTTGATGTTGCTCTTGCTATTGCTGCTGCTGCTGTTGTTGTTGCTGCTGCTGCTGCTGCTGCTGCGGTTGCTGCTGCTGTTGATGTTGCGGCTGCGGCAGCTGTTGTTGCTGCTGCTGTTGCTCTTACTGTTGCTGCTGCTGCTGTTATTGTTGCTGCTGCTGTTTATGCTGCTGCTGTTGCTGTTGCTGCTGCTGCTGTTGCTGATCTCACTGTTGCTTTTGCTGCTCTTGCTGCTGCTGTTGCCCCTGCAGTGGCTGCTGTTGCTGTTGCTGTTGCTGCTGCTGTTGTTGCTGCTGCTGTTGGTGTTGCTGTTGCTGCTGCTGCTGCTGTTGTTGCTGCTGCTGCTGTTTATGCTTCCACTGTTCCTGTTGCTGCTGCTGTTGTTGCTGTTGCCGATGTTGCTGCCATTGCTGCCTCTATTGCTGTTGTTGCTGATGCTGATGCTTCTGCGGCTGCTGTTGCTGCTGTAGCTACTGCTGTTGCTGTTGATGCTGTTGATGCTGCTGTTGCTGCTGTTGTTGCGGCTGTTGTTTCTACTAATGTTGCTGCTGTTATTGTTGCTGCTGCTGTTGCTGCTGCTGTGGCAGTTTCTGCTGTGGTTGTGGCTTTTGATTCTGCTGCTGTTGCTGCTGGTTTTGCTGCTGCTGTTGCTGCTGCTACTGCTGCTGCTGTTGCTGCTGCTGCTGCCGTTGCTGTTCCTGTTGCTGCTGTTGCTGCTGCTGCTGCTGTTGCTGCTGCTGCGGCTGTTTCTGCTGCTGTTGCTGCTGCTGTTGCTGCTGCTCATGCTGTTGCTGTTTCTACTGTTGCTGATGCTGCTGTTGGTGTTGCTGCTGCTGCTGTTATTGCGGCTGTTGTTTCTGCTGCTGTTGTTGCAGCTGCTGTTGCTGCTGCTGTGGCTGTTTCTGCTGTGGTAGCGGCTGTTATTTCTGCTGCTGTTGCTGTTGTTGTTTCTGCTGCTGTTGCTACTGCTACTGCTGCTGCTGTTGCTGCTGTTGTTGCTGTTCCTGTTGCTGCTGTTGCTGCTGCTGTTGCTACTGTTGCTGTTGCTGTTGCTGCTGTTGCTGATATTCGTGTTACTGCGGTTGTTGTTGCTGCTGCTCCTGCTGTTGCTACTGTTGCTGTTGCTGTTGCTCCAGTTGATGTTGCTACTGTTGATGCTGCTGCTCTTGCTGCTGCTGCTGTTGCTGCTGCTGATGCTGCTGCTGCTGTTGCTGCTACTGTTTCTGTTGCTGCTGTTGCTGTTGCTGCTGCTGCTGCTTTTGTTGCTGCTGCTGTTGTTGCTGCTACTGTTGCTGTTGCTGCTGTTGTTGTGGCTGTTGTTTCTGCTGCTGTTGCTGCTGTTGTTTCTGCACTCTGTTGCTGCTGCTACTGCTGCTACTGTTGCTGCTGCTGCTGCTGTTGCTGTTCCTGTTGCTGCTGTTGCTGCTGCTGCTGCTGTTGCTGCTGCTGCTGCAGCTGTTTCAGCTGCTGTTGCTGTTGTTGTTGCTGCTGTTGATGTTGCTGCTGTAGTAGTAATTGTTGCTGCTGCTTTGCTGCTACTCCTGCTGTTGCTGTTGCTACTGTTGCTGACGTTGTTGCTGCTGCTGCTGCTGCTGTTGCCCTTCCTGTTGCTGCTGTTCCTCTTGCTGCTGTTCCTGTTGCTGCTGTTCCTGTTGCTGCTGTTCCTGTTGCTGCTGTTCCTGTTGCTGCTGTTGATGCTGCTGTTGCTGTTGCGGTTACTGCTGTTGCTGTTTCTGCTGTTGTTGTTGCTGCTGCTGCTGTTTATGCTGCTGCTGGTGTTGCTGTTTCTTTTTCTGCAATTGCTGACGCTGTTGCTGTTGTTGTTGCTGCTGTTGATGTTGCTGCTGTGGCAGTTGTTCTTGCTGCTGCTTTTGCTGCTGTTTGTCATGCTGTTGCTGTTGCTTTTGCTGTTCCTCTTGCAGTTGTTGCTACTGCTGATGCTGCTGTTGCTGTTGCTGCTGTTGCTGTTACTGCTATTGTTGCTGTTCCTGTTGTTGCAAACTCTGTTGTTGGTGCTCTTATTGCTGCTGTTGCTGCTGCTGTTGCTGTTGCTGCACCTATTGCTGTTGCTGCTGCTATTGCTACTGTTGCTGTTGCTGCTGCTGTTGCTGTTGGTGCTGTTGCTGATATTCGTGTTACTGCTGTTGTTGTTGCTGCTGCTGCTGCTGTTGCTACTGTTGCTGTTGCTGCTGTTGTTGCTGTTGCTGCTGTTGCTGATATTCGTGTTACTGCTGTTGTTGGTGCTGCTGCTCCTGCGGTTGCTGTTGCTCCAGTTGCTGTTGCTACTGTTGTTGCTGCTGCTCTTGCTGCTGCTGCTGTTGCTGCTGCTATTACTGTTGTTGCTGCTGCTGATGCTGCTGCTGCTGTTGCTGCTGCTGTTTCTGTTGCTGCTGCTGCTGTTGCTGCTGCTGCTGCTTTTGTTGCTGCTGCTGTTGTTGCTGCTACTGTTGCTGCTGCTGTTGCTGCTGCTGCTGTTGCTGTTCCTGTTGCTGTTTTTGCTGCTGCTGTTGCTGCTGCTGCTGTTGCAGCTGCTGTTGCTGTTGCTGCTGTTGCTGTTGCTGCTGCTTTTGTTGCTGCTGCTGTTGTTGTTGCTGTTGTTGCTGCTGCTGCTGTTGCTGTTCTTGCTGCTTTTGCTGTTGTTACTGATGCTGTTGTTGCTGCTGTTGCCTCCGTTTCTTCTGCTGTTGCTGTTACTGCTGCGGTTGCTGCTGCTGCAGTTGCTGTTCCTGTTGCTGTTTATGCTGCTGCTGTTGCTGCTGTTTTTGCTGTTCCTGTTGCTGCTGTTCCTGTTACTGCTGCTGTTGCAGCTTTTCCTGCTGCTGTTGCTGTCGCTGCTGTTGCTGCTGTTCCTGTTGCTGTTGTTGCTGTTGCTGCTGCTTCTGTTGCTGATGTTCCTGTTACTGATGTTGTTGCTGCCGCTGTTCCTGCTGTAGCTACTGTTGCTGTTGCCGTTGCTGGTGCTGTTGCTGCTGTAGCTCTTTTTGTTGTTCCTGTTGCTGCTGTTGTTGCTACTGTTGCTGTTGCTGTTGCTGCTGCTGCTGTTGCTGTTGCTGTTACTGTTGCTGCTGTTGCTGATATTCGTGTTATTGCTGTTGTTGTTGCTGCTGCTCCTGCTGTTGCTACTGTTGCTGTTGCTGTTGCTGCAGTTGCTGTTGCTGCTTTTGTTGCTGCTGCTCTTGCTGCTGCTGCTGCTGCAGTTGCTGCTGCTGCTGTTGCTGCTGCTGCTGTTGTTGTTGCTGCTGTTGCTGTTGCTGCTGCTGTTGTTGCTGCTGCTCTTGCTGTTGCTACTGTTGCTGTTGCTGTTGCTCCAGTTGCTGTTCCTACTGTTGTTGCAGGTGCTCTTGCTGCTGCTGCTGTAGTTGCTGCTATTGCTGTTGTTGCTGCTGCTGTAGCTATTGTTTCTGTTGCCGTTGCTGCTGCTGTTGCTGCTGTTGCTATTTTTGTTCTTCCTGTTGCTGCTGTTGCTACTGTTGCTGTAGCTGTTGCTGCTGCTGCTGTTGGTGCTGTTGCTGATATTCGTGTTACTGCTGTTGTTGTTGCTGCTGCTCCTGCTGTTGCTACTGTTGCTGTTGCTGTTGCTGCAGTTGCTGTTGCTGCTTTTGTTGCTACTGCTCTTCCTGCTGCTGCTGTTGCTGTTGCTATTGCTGTTGTTGCTGCTGCTGTTGATGCTGCTGCTGTTGCTGCTGCTGTTGTTGTTGCTGCTGCTTTTGCTGCTGTTGCTGTTGCTGCTGCTGTTGCTGTTCCTGTTGATGCTGTCTCTGTTGCTGGTGCTCTTGCTCCTGCTGTTGCTGCTGCTGCTGCTCCTATTGCTGCTGTTGCTGCTGCTGCTGCTGTTGCTGCTACTGCTGTTGCTGTTGCTGCTGTTGCTGATATTGCTGCTGCTGCTGCTGCTGTTGCTGTTTCTGTTCCTGTTGCTGCTGTTGCTGTTGCTGCTGCTGTTGCTGCAGCTGTTGCTGTTTCTGCTGCTGCTGTTGTTGCTGCCGTTTCTGTTTTTGCTGGTGTTGCTGCTGCTGTTGCTGTTGCTGATATTGCTGCAATTGCTGCCTCTATTGCTGTTGTTGCTGTTGCTGCTGTGGCTGCTGTAGCTGCTGCTGTTGCTGTTGTTGCTGTTGCTGCTGTTGGTGTTGCTGCTGCCGCTGTTGCTGCTGTTGTTGCTGCTGCTGCTGTTGCTGCTATTGTTTCTGCTGCTGTTGCTGCTGTTGTTGCTGCTGCTGTTGCTGCTGCTACTGTTGTTACTGTTGCTGTTGCTGCTGCTGCTGTTGCTGCTATTGTTTCTGCTGCTGTTGCTGCTGTTGTTGCTGCTGCTGTTGCTGCTGCTACTGTTGTTACGGTTGCTGTTGCTGCTGCTGCTGTTGCTGTTCCTGTTGCTGCTGTTCCTGTTGCTGCTGTTGATGCTGCTGTTGCTGTTGCTGCTGCTGCTGTTGTGGTTACTGCTGTTGCTGTTGCTGCAGTTGTTATTGCTGCTGCTGCTGTTGATGCTTCTGCTGTTGCTGTTGCTGCTGCTGTGTTGCTGTTGTTGTTGTTGTTGTTGCTGCTATTGCTGACGTTGCTGCTGTTCATGCTGCTGCTGCTGATGCTGTTCCTGCTGCTGTTGTTGCTGCTGTTGCTGCTGCTGTTGCTGTTGCTGCTACTGCTGTTGCTGTTTCTGCTGCTGTTGCTGTTCTTGCTGCTTTTGCTGTTGTTACTAATGCTGTTGTTGCTGCTGCTGCTGTTGCTGTTCCTGTTGCTGTTTTTGCTGCTGCTGTTGCTGCTGTTGTTGCTGTTCCTGTTGCTGCTATTCCTGTTACTGCTGCTGTTGCTGCTGCTGTTGCAGCTTTTCCTTTTGCTGTTGCTGTCGCTGCTGTTGCTGCTGTTCCTGTTGCTGTTGTTGCTGTTGCTGCTGCTGCTGCTTTTGTTGCTGCTGCTGTTGCTGCTACTGTTGCTGATGCTGTTGTTGCTGCTATTGCTGTTGTTACTGATGCTGTTGTTGCTGCTATTGCCTCTGAACTTTCTGCAGTTGCTGTTGCAGCTGCTGTTGCTGCTGCTGTTGCTGTTCCTGTTGCTGTTTTTGCTGCTACTGTTGCTGCTGTTGTTGCTGTTCCTGTTGCTGCTGTTCCTGTTACTGCTGCTGTTGCTGTTGATGCTGCTGTTGCAGCTTCTCCTGTTGCTGTTTCTGTCGCTGCTGTTGCTGCTGTTCCTGTTGCTGTTGCTGCTGCTGTTGCTGTTCCTGTTGCTGCTAATTCTGCTGCTGCTGCTGTTGCTGCTGCTGCGGCTGTTTCTGCTGCTGTTGCTGCTGCTTTGCTGCTGCTCCTGCTGTTGCTGTTTCTGCTGTTGCTGATGTTGCTGCTGCTGCTGCTGTTGCTGTTCCTGTTGCACCTGTTGCTGCTGCTGCTGTTGTTGCTGTTGCTGTTGTTGTTGTTGCTGCTGCTTCTGCCACTGTTGCTGCTGTTGTTGCTGATCCTGTTGCTGCTGCCATTGTTGCTGCTGCAGCTGTTGTTGCGGCTGCTGCTGTTGTTATTGCTGCTTCTGCTGTTGCTGCTGCTGTTGTTGCTGTTCCTGTTGCTGCTGTTCCTGTTACTGCTGCTGTTGCTGTTGCTGCTGCTGTTGCAGCTTCTCCTGTTGCTGTTTCTGTCGCTGCTGTTGCTGCTGTTCCTGTTGCTGTTGTTGCTGTTGCTGCTGCTGTTGCTGTTCCTGTTGCTGCTAATGCTGCTGCTGCTGTTGCTGCTGCTGCGGCTGTTTCTGCTGCTGATGCTGCTGTTTTGCTGCTGCTCCTGCTGTTGCTGTTTCTGCTGTTGCTGATGTTGCTGCTGCTGTTGCTGTTCCTGTTGCACCTGTTGCTGCTGCTGCTGTTGTTGCTGTTGCTGTTGTTGTTGTTGCTGCTGCTTCTGCCGCTGTTGCTGCTGTTGTCGCTGATCCTGTAGCTGCTGCCGTTGTTGCTGCTGCAGCTGCTGTTGCGGCTGCTGCTGTTGTTATTGCTGCTTCTGCTGTTGCTGCTGCTGCTGTTGCTGATGTTCCTGTTACTGACGTTGTTGCTGCTGCTGCTCCTGCTGTTGCTACTGTTGCTGGTGCTGCTGCTGTTGCTGTTCCTGTTGCTGCTGCTGCTGCTGCTGCTGTTGCTGATGCTGCTATTGCTGATGTTGCTGCTGTTGCTGCTGCTGATGCTGTTCCTGTTGCTGCTGTTGCTGATGCTGCTGCTGTTGCTGCTACTGCTGTTGCTGTTGCTGCTGTTGCTGATATTGCTGCTGTTGCTGCTGATGTTGTTGTTTTTGCTGCTGCTGCCGTTGTTGCTGCTGCACTGCTGCTGTTGCTGCTGCTGTTGCTGTTGTTGCTGCTGCTGTTGCTGTTGCAGCTGCTGCTGTTGCTGATGTTCCTGTTACTGATGTTGTTGCTGCCACTGCTCCTGCTGTTGCTACTGTTGCTGGTGCTGCTGCTGCTTTTGCTGTTCCTGTTGTTGCTGTTGCTATTGTTGCTGTTCCAGTTGCTGCTGCTTCTGCCGCTGTTGCTGCTGTTGTTGCTGTGCCTGTTGCTTCTGTTCTTGTTGCTGCTGCTGTTCCTGCTTCTGCTGATGCTGCTCCTGCTGTTGCTGATGCTGCTATTGCTGATGTTGCTGCTGTTGCTGCTGCTGATGATGCTGTTCCTGTTGCTGCAGTTGCTGCTGTTGCTAATGCTGTTGCTGTTGCTGCTGCTGCCGTTGTTGCTGCTGCAGCTGCTGCTGTTGCTGCTGCTGTTGCTGTTGTTGCTGCTGCTGTTGCTGTTTCGGCTGCTGCTGTTGTTATTGCTGCTGCTGCTGTTGCTGCATCTGCTGTTGCTGATGTTCCCGTTACTGATCTTATTGCAGTTGCTGCTCCTGCTGTTGCTACTGCTGCTTTTGCTGCTGCTGCTGTTGCTGTTCCTGTTGCTGCAGTTGCTGCTGTTGCTAATGCTGTTGCTGTTGCTGCTGCTGCCGTTGTTGCTGCTGCAGCTGCTGCTGTTGCTGCTGCTGTTGCTGTTGTTGCTGCTGCTGTTGCTGTTTCGGCTGCTGCTGTTGCTGCATCTGCTGTTGCTGATGTTCCTGTTACTGATCTTATTGCAGTTGCTGCTCCTGCTGTTGCTACTGCTGCTTTTGCTGCTGCTGCTGTTGCTGTTCCTGTTGCTGCTGTTCCTGTTGCTGCTGTTGATGCTGCTGTTGCTGTTGCTGCTGCTGCTGTTGTGGTTAAAGCTGTTGCTTGTGCTGCTGTTGTTGTTGCTGCTGTGCTGTTTATGCCGCTGCTGTTGCTGTTGCTGCTGCTGCTGTTGCTGTTGCTGTTGTTGTTGCTGCTGCTTCTGCCGCTGTTGCTGCTGTTCCTGTTGCTGCTGCAGTTCCTGCTGCTGTTGATGCTTCTCCTGCTGTTGCTGATGCTGCTGTTGCTGATGTTGCTGCTGCTGCTGCTGCTGTTGCTGTTGCTGCTACTGCTGTTGCTGTTGCTGCTGCTGTTGCTGATGTTGCGGCTGCTGCTGTTGTTATTGCTGCTGTTGCTGCTGCTGCTGCTGCTGTTGATTATGTTTCTGTTACTGATAATGTTGCTGCCGCTGCTCTTGCTGTTGCTACTGTTGCTGGTGCTGCTGCTGCTTTTGCTGTTCCGGTTGCTGCTGTTGATGCTGCTGTTGCTTTTGCTGCTGCTGCTGCTGTGGTTAATGCTTTGCTGTTGCTGCTGTTTATGCTGCTGCTGTTGCTGTTGCTGTTGCTGCTGTTGCTGGTGTTGCTGTTTCTTTTCCTGCACTTGCTGCTGCTATTGCTGCTGCATTGGCTGTTGTTGCTGCTGCTGTTGCTGCTGCTGCTGTTGCTGTTGTTGTTGCTGCTGTTGATGTTGCTGCTGTGGCAGATGTTGTTGCTGCTGCTTTTGCTGCTGTTGGTGTTGCTGTTGCTGCTGCTGTTGCTGTTCCTGTTGTTGCTGTCTCTGTTCCTGGTGTTCCTTTTGCTGCTGCTGCTGCTGTTGCTGTTGCTGCAGCTATTGCTGTTGCTTTTGCTGCTGCTGTTTCTGCTGTTCCTGTTGCTGCTGTTGATCGTGCTGTTCCTGCTGCTGTTGTGGCTACTGCTGTTGCTGCTGCTGTTGCTGATACTGCTGTTGTTGCTGCTGCAGCGGCTGCTGTTGTTGCTGCAGATGCTGTTGTTGATGTTGCTCTTGCTATTGCTGCTGCTGCTGTTGTTGTTGCTGCTGCTGTTTATGCTGCTGCTGCGGTTTCTTCTGCTGTTGATGTTGTGGCTGCGGCAGCTGTTGTTGCTGCTGATGTTGCTCTTACTGTTGCTGCTGCTGTTATTGTTGCTGCTGCTCTTTATGCTGCTGCTGTTGCTGTTGCTGCTGCTGCTGTTGCTGGTCTCGCTGTTGCTTTTGCTGCTCTTGCTGCTGCAGTGGCTGCTGTTGCTGTTGCTGTTGCTGCTGCTGTTGCTGTTGTTACTGCTGCAGTTGGTGTTGCTGTTGC
>NC_135893.1:46109638-46122138 GCF_964194155.1 Cetorhinus maximus
TGCTGCTGCTGATGCTGCTGCTGCTGTTGCTGCTACTGTTTCTGTTGCTGCTGTTGCTGTTGCTGCTGCTGTTCCTGCTGCTGCTGTTGTTGCAGCTACTGTTGCTGTTGCTGCTGTTGTTGCGGCTGTTGTTTCTGCTGCTGTTGCTGCTGTTGTTTCTGCTGCTGTTGCTGCTGCTACTGCTGCTGTTGTTGCTGCTGCTGCTGCTGTTGCTGTTCCTGTTGCTGCTGCTGCTGTTGCTGTTGCTGCGGCTGTTTATGCTGCTGTTGCTCATGTTGTTGCTGCTGTTGATGTTGCTGCTGTGGCAGTTGTTGTTGCTGCTGCTTTGCTGCTGCTCCTGCTGTTGCTGTTGCTGTTGCTACTGTTGCTGATGATGCTGCTGCTGCTGCTGCTGTTGCCCTTCCTGATGCTGCTGTTCCTGTTGCTGCTGTTCCTGTTGCTGCTGTTGATGCTGCTGTTGCTGCTGCTGTTGTGGTTACTGCTCTTGCTGTTTCTGCTGTTGTTGTTGCTGCTGCTGCTGTTTATGCTGCTGCTGGTGTGGCTGTTTCTTTTCTGCACTTGCTGCTGCTGTTGCTGCTCCTGTTGTTGATGCTGTTGCTGTTGTTGTTGCTGCTGTTGATGTTGCTACTGTGGAAGTTGTTCTTGCTGCTGCTTTTGCTGCTGTTGGTGTTGCTGTTGCTGTTGCTTTTGCTGTTCCTCTTGCTGTTGTTGCTGCTGCTGATGCTGCTGTTGCTGTTGCTGCTGTTGCTGTTACTGCTATTGTTGCTGTTCCTGTTGTTCCAATCTCTGTTGCTGGTGCTCTTATTGCTGCTGTTGCTGCTGCTGTTGCTGTTGCTGTGGCTATTGCTGTTGCTGCTGCTGTTGCTACTGCTGTTGCTGTTGCTGCTGTTGCTGATATTCGTGTTACTGCTGTTGTTGTTGCTGCTGTTGTTGCTGTTCCTGTTGCTGCTGTTCCTGTTACTGCTGCTGTTGCTGTTGCTGCTGCAGTTGCAGCTTTTCCTGTTGCTGTTGTTGCTGTTGCTGCTGTTGTTGCTGCTGCCAATGCAGTTGCTTCTGCTGCTGTTGCTGATATTCCTGTACCTCTTGCTGTTGTTGCTGTTGTTGCTGCTGCTGATGCTGCTGTTGCTGCTGCTGTTGCTGTTGCTGCTGTTGCTGTTACTGCTATTGTTGCTGTTCCTGTTGTTCCTATCTCTGTTGCTGGTGCTCTTATTGCTGCTGTTGCTGCTGCTGTTGCTGTTGCTGCGGCTATTGCTGTTGCTGCTGCTGTTGCTACTGTTGCTGTTGCTGTTGTTGTTGCTGTTGCTGTTGCTGCTGTTGCTCATATTCGTGTTACTGCTGTTATTGTTGTTGCTGCTGCTGCTGTTGCTACTGTTGCTGTTGCTGCTGCTGTTGCTGTTGCCTCTGTTGCTGATATTCGTGTTACTGCTGTTGTTGTTGCTGCTGCTGCTGCTGTTGCTACTGTTGCTGTTGCTGCTGCTGTTGCTGTTGCTGCTGTTGCTGATATTCGTGTTACTGCTGCTGTTGTTGCTGCTGCTCCTGCTGTTGCTACTGTTGCTGTTGCTGTTGCTCCAGTTGCTGTTGTCGCTGTTGTTGCTGCTGCTCTTGCTGCTGCTGCTGTTGCTGCTGCTATTACTGTTGTTGCTGCTGCTGATGCTGCTGCTGCTGTTGCTGCTACTGTTTCTCCTGCTGCTGTTGCAGCTGCTGCTGCTTTTGTTGCTGCTGCTGTTGTTGCAGCTACTGTTGCTGTTGCTGCTCTTGTTGCGGCTGTTGTTTCTGCTGCTGTTGCTGCTGTTGTTGCTGCTGCTGTGGCTCTTTCTGCTGTGGTTACGGCTGTTGTTTCTGTTGCTGTTGCTGCTGTTGTTTCTGCTGCTGTTGCTGCTGCTACTGCTGCTGCTGTTGCTGCTGCTGCTGCTGTTGCTGTTCCTGTTGCTGCTGTTGCTGCTGCTGCTGCTGTTGCTGCTGCTGCGGCTGTTTCTGCTGCTGTTGCTCTTTTTGTTGCTGCTGTTGATGTTGCTGCTGCTTTGCTGCTGCTCCTGCTGTTGCTGTTGCTACTGTTACTGATGTTGCTGCTGCTGCTGCTGCTGCTGTTGCCCTTCCTGTTGCTGGTGTTCCTGTTGCTGCTGTTCGTGTTGCTGCTGTTCGTGTTGCTGCTGTTGATGCTGCTGTTGTGGTTACTGTTCTTACTGTTTCTGCTGTTGTTGTTGCTGCTGCTGCTGTTTATGCTGCTGCTGGTGTGGCTGTTTCTTTTTCTGCACTTGCTGCTGCTGTTGCTGCTGCTGTTGCTGATGCTGTTGCTGTTGTTGTTGCTGCAGTTGATGTTGCTGCTGTGGCAGTTGTTCTTGCTGCTGCTTTTGCTGCTGTTGGTGTTGCTGTTGCTGTTGCTTTTGCTGTTCCTCTTGCTGTTGTTGCTGCTGCTGATGCTGCTGTTGCTGCTGCTGTTGCTGTTGCTGCTGTTACTGTTACTGCTATTGTTGCTGTTCCTGTTGTTGCAATCTCTGTTGCTGGTTAACTTATTGCTGCTGTTGCTGCTGCTGTTGCTGTTGCTGCGGCTATTGCTGTTGCTGCTGCTGTTGCTACTGTTGTTGTTGCTGTTGTTGTTGCTGCTGTTGCTGATATTCGTGTTACTGCTGTTGTTGTTGCTGCTGCTGTTGTTACTGTTGCTGTTGCTGCTGCTGTTGATGTTGCTGCTGTTGCTGATATTCGTGTTACTGCTGTTGTTGTTGCTGCTGCTCCTGCTGTTGCTACTGTTGCTGTTGATGTTGCTCCGGTTGCTGTTGCTACTGTTGTTGCTGCTGCTCTTGCTGCTGCTGCTGTTGCTGCTGCTATTACTGTTGTTGATGCTGCTGATGCTGCTGCTGCTGTTGCTGCTGCTGTTTCTGTTGCTGCTGCTCCTGTTGATGCTGCTGCTGATTTTGTTGCTGCTGCTGTTGTTGCTGCTACTGTTGCTGTTGTTGCTGTTGGTGTTACTGTTCTTGCTGCTTTTGCTGTTGTTACTGATGCTGTTGTTGCTGCTATTGCCTCTCTGTTCCTTCTGCTGTTGCTGCTGCTGTTTCTGTTGCTGCTGCTCCTGTTGATGCTGCTGCTGATTTTGTTGCTGCTGCTGTTGTTGCTGCTACTGTTGCTGTTGTTGCTGTTGCTGTTCTTGCTGCTTTTGCTGTTGTTACTGATGCTGTTGTTGCTGCTATTGCCTCTGTTCCTTCTGCTGTTGCTGTTGCTGCTTCTGTTGCTGCTGCAGCAGCTGCTGTTGCTGCTGCTGTTGCTGTTGTTACTGCTGCTGTTGCTGTTTCGGCTGCTGCTGTTGTTATTGCTGCTGCTGCTGTTGCTGCATCTGCTGTTGCTGATGTTCCTGTTACTGATCTTATTGCAGTTGCTGCTCCTGCTCTTGCTACTGTTGCTGTTGCTGCTGCTGCTGTTGCTGTTCCTGTTGCTGCTGTTCCTGTTGCTGCTGTTGATGCTGCTGTTGCTGTTGCTGCTGCTGCTGTTGTTGTTGCTGCTGCTGCTGTTTATACCGCTGCTGTTGCTGTTGCTGCTGCTGCTGTTGCTGTTGCTGTTGTTGTTGCTGCTGCTTCTGCCGCTGTTGCTGCTGTTCCTGTTGCTGCTGTTCTTGTTGCTGCTGCAGTTCCTGCTGCTGCTGATGCTTCTCCTGCTGTTGCTGATGCTGCTATTGCTGATGTTGCTGCTGCTGCTGCTGCTGTTGCTGTTGCTGCTACTGCTGTTGCTGTTGCTGCTGCCGTTGCTGTTGTTGCGGCTGCTGCTGTTGTTATTGCTGCTGTTGCTGATGCTGCTGCTGCTGTTGCTTATGTTCCTGTTACTGATGTTGTTGCTGCCGCTGCTCTTGCTGTTGCTACTGTTGCTGGTGCTGCTGCTGCTTTTGCTGTTCCTGTTGCTGCTGTTGATGCTGCTGTTGCTTTTGCTGCTGCTGCTGCTGTGGTTAATGCTGTTGCTGTTGCTGCTGTTTATGCTGCTGCTGTTGCCGTTGCTGCTGCTGCTGTTGCTGGTGTTGCTGTTTCTTTTTCTGCACTTGCTGCTGCTGCTGTTGCTGGTGTTGCTGTTTCTTTTTCTGCACTTGCTGCTGCTGTTGCTGCTGCATTGGCTGTTGTTGCTGCTGCTGTTGCTGCTGCTGCTGTTGCTGTTGTTGTTGCTGCTGTTGATGTTGCTGCTGTGGCAGATGTTGTTGCTGCTGCTTTTGCTGCTGTTGGTGTTGCTGTTGCTGCTGCTGTTGCTGTTCCTGTTGTTGCTGTCTCTGTTCCTGGTGTTCTTGTTGCTGCTGCTGCTGTTGCTGTTGCTGCAGCTATTGCTGTTGCTTTTGCTGCTGCTGTTTCTGCTGTTCCTGTTGCTGCTGTTGATCGTGCAGTTCCTACTGCTGTTGTGGCTAACTGCTGTTGCTGCTGCTGTTGCTGATACTGCTGTTGTTGCTGCTGCAGCGGCTGCTGTTGTTCCTGCAGTTGCTGTTGTTGATGTTGCTCTTGCTATTGCTGCTGCTGCTGTTGTTGTTGCTGCTGCTGTTTATGCTGCTGCTGCTGCTGCGGTTTCTGCTGCTGTTGCTGTTGATGCTGCTGCTGTTGCTGTTGCTGTTGTTGTTGCTGCTGCTCCTGCCACTGTTGCTGCTGTTCCTGTTGCTGCTGTTCTTGTTGCTGCTGCAGTTCCTGCTGCTGCTGATGCTTCTCCTGCTGTTGCTGATGCTGCTATTGCTGATGTTGCTGCTGCTGCTGCTGTTGCTGTTGTTGCGGCTGCTGCTGTTGTTATTGCTGCTGTTGCTGATGCTGCTGCTGCTGTTGCTTATGTTCCTGTTACTGATGTTGTTGCTGCTGCTGCTCTTGCTGTTGCTACTGTTGCTGGTGCTGCTGCTGCTTTTGCTGTTCCTGTTGCTGCTGTTGATGCTGCTGTTGCTTTTGCTGCTGCTGCTGTTGCTGTTGCTGCTGCTGTTGCTGTTGTTGCGGCTGCTGCTGTTGCTGATGCTGCTGCTGCTGTTGCTTATGTTCCTGTTACTGATGTTGTTGCTGCTGCTGCTCTTGCTGTTGCTACTGTTGCTGGTGCTGCTGCTGCTTTTGCTGTTCCTGTTGCTGCTGTTGATGCTGCTGTTGCTTTTGCTGCTGCTGCTGCTGTGGTTAATGCTTTGCTGTTGCTGCTGTTTATGCTGCTGCTGTTGCTGTTGCTGCTGTTGCTGGTGTTACTGTTCCTTTTTCTGCACTTGCTGCTGCTGTTGCTGCTGCATTGGCTGTTGTTGCTGCTGCTGTTGCTGCTGCTGCTGTTGCTGTTGTTGTTGCTGCTGTTGATGTTGCTGCTGCGGCAGATGTTGTTGCTGCTGCTTTTGCTGCTGTTGGTGTTGGTGTTGCTGTTGCTGCTGCTGTTGCTGTTCCTGTTGTTGCTGTCTCTGTTCCTGGTGTTCTTGTTGCTGCTGCTGCTGTTGCTGTTGCTGCAGCTATTGCTGTTGCTTTTGCTGCTGCTGTTTCTGCTGTTCCTGTTGCTGCTGTTGATCGTGCAGTTCCTACTGCTGTTGTGGCTAACTGCT
Source organism: Cetorhinus maximus (assembly GCF_964194155.1). Classification (NCBI taxonomy): domain Eukaryota; kingdom Metazoa; phylum Chordata; class Chondrichthyes; order Lamniformes; family Cetorhinidae; genus Cetorhinus; species Cetorhinus maximus. The sequence continues at coordinate 46,115,151 of NC_135893.1, forward strand.
GTTGCTGCTGCTGTTGCTGATACTGCTGTTGTTGCTGCTGCAGCGGCTGCTGTTGTTCCTGCAGTTGCTGTTGTTGATGTTGCTCTTGCTATTGCTGCTGCTGCTGTTGTTGTTGCTGCTGCTGTTTATGCTGCTGCTGCTGCTGCGGTTTCTGCTGCTGTTGATGTTGCGGCTGTGGCAGCTGCTGTTGCTGCTGCTGTTGCTCTTACTGTTGCTGCTGCTGCTGTTATTGTTGCTGCTGCTGTTTATGCTGCTACTGTTGCTGTTGCTGCTGCTGCTGTTGCTGGTCTCACTGTTGCTTTTGCTGCTCTTGCTGCTGCTGTTGCTGCTGCAGTGGCTGCTGTTGCTGTTGCTGTTGCTGCTGCTGTTGCTGTTGTTGCTGCTGCTGTTGGTGTTGCTGTTGCTGCTGCTGCTGCTGTTGTTGTTGCTGCTGTTTCTGATCCTGTTGCTGCTGCTGTTGTTTATGCTGCCGCTGTTCCTGTTGCTGCTGCTGCTGTTGCTGTTGCCGATGTTGCTGCTATTGCTGCGTCTATTGCTGTTGTTGCTGCTGCTGATGCTGCTGCGGCTGCTGATGCTGCTGTTGCTGCTGCTGTTGCTGTTGCTGCGGCTATTGCTGTTGCTGCTGCTGTTGCTACTGTTGCTGTTGCTGTTGTTGTTGCTGTTGCTGTTGCATGCTGTTGCTGATATTCGTGGTACTGCTGTTGTTGCTGCTGCTGCTGCTGTTGCTACTGTTGCTGTTGCTACTGCTGTTGATGTTGCTGCCATTGCTGATATTCGTGTTACTGCTGTTGTTGTTGCTGCTGCTCCTGCTGTTGATCCTGTGGCTGTTGCTGTTGCTCCAGTTGCTGTTGCTTCTGTTGTTGCTGCTGCACTTGCTGCTGCTGCTGTTGCTGCTGCTATTACTGTTGTTGCTGCTGCTGATGCTGCTGCTGTTGCTGCTACTGTTTCTGTTGCTGCTGTTGCTGTTGCTGCTGCTTTTGTTGCTGCTGCTGTTGTTGCAGCTACTGTTGCTGTTGCTGCTGTTGTTGCGGCTGTTGTTTCTGCTGCTGTTGCTGCTGTTGTTGCTGCTGCTGTTGCTGCTGCTGTGGCTCCTTCTGCTGTGGTTACGGCTGTTGTTTCTGCTGCTGTTGCTGCTGTTGTTTCTGCTGCTGTTGCTGCTGCTACTGCTGCTGCTGTTGCTGCTGCTGCTGCTGTTGCTGTTCCTGTTGCTGCTGTTGCTGCTGCTGTTGCTGCTGCTGCGGCTGTTTCTGCTGCTGTTGCTCTTGTTGTTGCTGCTGTTGATGTTGCTGCTGTGGCAGTTGTTGTTGCTGCTGCTTTGCTGCTGCTCCTGCTGTTGCTGTTGCTACTGTTACTGATGTTGCTGCTGCTGCTGCAGCTGTTGCCCTTCCTGATGCTGCTGTTCCTGTTGCTGATGTTCCTGTTGCTGCTGTTGCTGCTGCTCTTGCTGCTGCTGCTGTTGCTGCTGCTATTACTGTTGTTGCTGCTGCTGATGCTGCTGCTGCTGTTGCTGCTGCTGTTTCTGTTGCTGCTGCTCCTGTTGATGCTGCTGATGCTTTTGTTGCTGCTGCTGTTGTTGCTGTTGCTCTTGTTGTTGCTGCTGTTGATGTTGCTGCTGTGGCAGTTGTTGTTGCTGCTGCTTTGCTGCTGCTCCTGCTGTTGCTGTTGCTACTGTTACTGATGTTGCTGCTGCTGCTGCAGCTGTTGCCCTTCCTGATGCTGCTGTTCCTGTTGCTGATGTTCCTGTTGCTGCTGTTGCTGCTGCTATTACTGTTGTTGCTGCTGCTGATGCTGCTGCTGCTGTTGCTGCTGCTGTTTCTGTTGCTGCTGTTCCTGTTGATGCTGCTGCTGCTTTTGTTGCTGCTGCTGTTGTTGCTGCTACTGTTGCTGTTGCTGTTGTTGCTGTTGCTCTTACTGTTCTTGCTGCTTTTGCTGTTGTTACTGATGCTGTTGTTGCTGCTATTGCCTCTGTTCCTTCTGTTGTTGCTGTTGCTGCTGCTGTTGCTGCTGCTGCTGTTGCTGTTCCTGTTGCTGTTTTTGCTGCTGCTGTTGCTGCTGCTGCTGTTGCTGCTGCTGTTGCTGTTGCTGCTGTTGCTGTTGCTGCTGCTTTTGTTTGCTGCTGCTGTTGTTGCTGCTGCTGTTGCTGCTGCTGTTGCTGTTGCTACTGTTGTTGTTGCTGCTGCTTTTGCTGCTGTTGCTGTTGCTGTTGCTGCTGCTGTTGCTGCTGTTCCTGCTCCTGCTGCTGTTGTTCCTGCTCATGCTGCTAATGCGGCTGCTGTTGTGGCTAACGCTGTTGCTGCTGCTGTTGCTGATACTGCTGTTGTTGCTGCTGCAGCGGCTGCTGTTGTTGCTGCTGTTGCTGTTGTTGATGTTGCTCTTGCGGTTGCTGCTGCTGCTGTTGTTGTTGCTGCTGCTGTTTATGCTGCTGCTGTTTATGCTCCTGTGCTGTTGCTGCTGCTGCTGTTGCTGGTGTTGCTCTTTCATTTTCTGCACTTGCTGCTGCTGCAGTGGCTGTTTTTGCTGCTGCTGTTGCTTCTGATGCTACTGTTGCTGTTGTTGTTGCTGCTGTTGATGTTGCTGCTGCGGCAGTTGTTGTTGCTGCTGCTTTTGCTGCTGTTGCTGTTGCTGCTGCTGCTGTTCCTGTTGTTGCTGTTGCTGTTGCTGGTGATCTTGTTCCTGCTGTTGCTGTGGCCATTGCTGTTGCTGTTGCTGCTGCTGTTGCTGCTGTTGCTGTTGCTGCTGTTGATCCTGCTGTTGCTGCTGCTGCGGCTGCTGTTGTGGCTAATGCTGTTTCTACTGCTGTAGCTGATACTGCTGTTGTTGCTCCTGCAGCGGCTGCTGTTGTTGCTGCTGTTGCTGTTGTTGATGTTGCTCTTGCTGCTGCTGCTGTGGTTGTTGCTGCTGCTGTTGATGCTGCTGCTGCTGCTGTTGTTGCTGCTGTTGATGTTGCTGCTGTTGCAGCTGCTGCTGCTGATGCTGTTCATGTTGCTGCTGTTGCTGCTGCTGTTGCTGCTGTTGCTGCTACTGGTGTTGCTGTTGCTGCTGCTGCTGTTGTTGTTGCTGCTGCTGCTGTTTCTGATCCTGTTGCTGCTGTTGCTACTGCTGCTGTTGTTGCTGTTGCTGTTGTTGCTGTTGCTGTTGCTGCTGCTGCTGCCGTTGTTGCTGCGGTTGTTGCTGTTCCTGTTGCTGCTGTTTAAGCTGCTGCTGGTGCTGCTGCTGTTGCTGTTGCTGTTGCTGCTGCTGTTTCTGTTCCTGTTGCTGCTGCTGTTGTTTATGCTGCCGCTGTTCCTGTTGCTGCTGCTGTTGTTGCTGTTGCCGATGTTGCTGCTATTGCTGCCTCTATTGCTGTTGCTGCTGCTGCTGTTGCTGTTCCTGTTGCTGTTTTTGCTGCTGCTGTTGCTGCTGCTGCTGTTGCTGCTGCTGTTGCTGTTGCTGCTGTTGCTGTTGCTGCTGCTTTTGTTGCTGCTGCTGTTGTTGCTGCTGCTGTTGCTGCTGCTGTTGCTGTTGCTACTGTTGTTGTTGCTGCTGCTTTTGCTGCTGTTGCTGTTGCTGCTGCTGTTGCTGCTGTTCCTGCTCCTGCTGCTGTTGTTCCTGCTCTTGCTGCTAATGCGGCTGCTGTTGTGGCTAATGCTGTTGCTGCTGCTGTTGCTGATACTGCTGTTGTTGCTGCTGCAGCGGCTGCTGCTGTTGCTGTTGCCGATGTTGCTGCTATTGCTGCCTCTATTGCTGTTGTTGCTGCTGCTGATGCTGCTGCGGCTGCTGTTGCTGCTGTAGCTACTGCTGTTGCTGTTGATGCTGTTGCTGCTGTTGCTGCTGTTGCTGCTGCTGCTGCTGTTGCTGCTGCTGCGGATGTTTCTGCAGCTGTTGCTGCTGTTGTTGCTGCTGCTGTTCCTGTTGCTGCTGTTGCTGCTGCTGCTGTTGGTATTGCTGCTGCTGCTGTTGCTGCTGTTGTTGCGGCTGTTGTTTCTGCTACTGTTGCTGCTGTTGTTGCTGCTGCTGTTGCTGCTGCTGCGGATGTTTCTGCAGCTGTTGCTGCTGTTGTTGCTGCTGCTGTTCCTGTTGCTGCTGTTGCTGCTGCTGCTGTTGGTATTGCTGCTGCTGCTGTTGCTGCTGTTGTTGCGGCTGTTGTTTCTGCTACTGTTGCTGCTGTTGTTGCTGCTGCTGTTGCTGCTGTTGTTTCTGCTGCTGTTGCTGCTGCTACTGCTGCTGCAGTTGCTGCTGCTGCTGTTGCTGTTCGTGTTGCTTCTGTTGCTGCTGCTGCTGCTGTTGCTGCTGCTGCGGCTGTTTCTGCTGCTGTTGCTGTTGTTGTTGCTGCTGTTGATGTTGCTACTGTGGCAGTTGTTGTTGCTGTTGCTTTGCTGCTGCTCCTGCTGTTGCTCTTGCTACCGTTGCTGATGTTGCTGCTGCTGCTGTTGTTGCTCTTCCTGTTGCTGCTGTTCCTGTTGCTGCTGTTGATGCTGCTGTTCCTGCTGCTGTTGTGGTTACTGCTGTTGCTGTTGCTGCTGCTGTTCCTGCTGCCGCTGCTGTTTATGCTGCTGCTGGTGTTGCTGTTTCTTTTTCTGCACTTGCTGCTGCTGTTGCTGCTGCTGTTGCTGATGCTGCTGCTGTTGTTGTTGCTGCTGTTGATGTTGTTGCTGTGGCAGTTGTTCTTGCTGCTGCTTTTGCTGCTGTTGGTGTTGCTGTTGCTTTTGCTGTACCTCTTGCTGATGCTGCTGTTGCTGCTGCTGTTGCTGTTGCTGCTGTTGCTGTTACTGCTATTGTTGCTGTTCCTGTTGTTCCTATCTCTGTTGCTGGTGCTCTTATTGCTGCTGTTGCTGCTGCTGTTGCTGTTGCTGTGGCTATTGCTGTTGCTGCTGCTGTTGCTACTGTTGCTGTTGCTGTTGCTGTTGTTGTTGCTGTTGCTGTTGCATGCTGTTGCTGATATTCGTGGTACTGCTGTTGTTGTTGCTGCTGCTGCTGCTGTTGCTACTGTTGCTGTTGCTACTGCTGTTGATGTTGCTGCCGTTGCTGATATTCGTGTTACTGCTGTTGTTGTTGCTGCTGCACCTGCTGTTGCTACTGTTGCTGTTGCTGTTGCTCCAGTTGCTGTTGCTTCTGTTGTTGCTGCTGCTCTTGCTGCTGCTGCTGTTGCTGCTGCTATTACTGTTGTTGCTGCTGCTGATGCTGCTGCTGCTGTTGCTGCTACTGTTTCTGTTGCTGCTGTTGCTGTTGCTGCTGCTGTTCCTGCTGCTGCTGTTGTTGCAGCTACTGTTGCTGTTGCTGCTGTTGTTGCGGCTGTTGTTTCTGCTGCTGTTGCTGCTGTTGTTGCTGCTGCTGTTGCTGCTGCTGTGGCTCTTTCTGCTGTGGTTACGGCTGTTTTTTCTGCTGCTGTTGCTGCTGTTGTTTCTGCTGCTGTTGCTGCTGCTACTGCTGCTGCTGTTGCTGCTGCTGCTGCTGTTGCTGTTCCTGTTGCTGCTGTTGCTGCTGCTGCTGCTGTTGCTGCTGCTGTGGCTGTTTCTGCTGCTGTTGCTCTTGTTGTTGCTGCTGTTGATGTTGCTGCTGTGGCAGTTGTTGTTGCTGCTGCTTTGCTGCTGCTCCTGCTGTTGCTGTTGCTACTGTTGCTGATGTTGCTGCAGCTGCTGCCCTTCCTGATGCTGCTGTTCCTGTTGCTGATGTTCCTGCTGCTGCTGTTGCTGCTGCTCTTGCTGCTGATGCTGTTGCTGCTGCTCTTACTGTTGTTGCTGCTGCTGATGCTGCTGCTGCTGTTGCTGCTGCTGTTGCTGCTGCTGTTTCTGTTGCTGCTGCTCCTGTTGATGCTGCTGCTGCTTTTGTTGCTGCTGCTGTTGTTGCTGCTACTGTTGCTGTTGCTGTTGTTGCTGTTGCTGTTGCTGTTCTTGCTGCTTTTGCTGTTGTTACTGATGCTGTTGTTGCTGCTATTGCCTCTGTTCCTTCTGTTGTTGCTGTTGCTGCTGCTGTTGCTGCTGCTGCTGTTGCTGTTCCTGTTGCTGTTTTTGCTGCTGCTGTTGCTGCTGCTGCTGTTGCTGCTGCTGTTGCTGTTGCTGCTGTTGCTGTTGCTGCTGCTGTTGCTGTTGCTGCTGTTGTTGTTGCTGCTGCTTTTGCTGCTGTTGCTGTTGCTGCTGCTGTTGCTGCTGTTCCTGCTCCTGCTGCTGTTGTTCCTGCTCTTGCTGCTAATGCGGCTGCTGTTGTGGCTAATGCTGTTGCTGCTGCTGTTGCTGATACTGCTGTTGTTGCTGCTGCAGCGGCTGCTGTTGTTGCTGCTGTTGCTGTTGTTGATGTTGCTCTTGCGGTTGCTGCTGCTGCTGTTGTTGTTGCTGCTGCTGTTTATGCTGCTGCTGTTTATGCTCCTGTGCTGTTGCTGCTGCTGCTGTTGCTGGTGTTGCTCTTTCATTTTCTGCACTTGCTGCTGCTGCAGTGGCTGTTTTTGCTGCTGCTGTTGCTTCTGATGCTACTGTTGCTGTTGTTGTTGCTGCTGTTGATGTTGCTGCTGCGGCAGTTGTTGTTGTTGCTGCTTTTGCTGCTGTTGCTGTTGCTGCTGCTGCTGCTGTTGCTGTTCCTGCTGTTGCTGTCGCTGTTGCTGGTGCTCTTGTTCCTGCTGTTGCTGTTGTTGCTGCTGTTGCTGCTGTTGCTGCTGTTGATCCTGCTGTTGCTGCTGCTGCGGCTGCTGTTGTGGCTAATGCTGTTTCCAGTGCTGTAGCTGATACTGCTGTTGTTGCTCCTGCAGCGGCTGCTGTTGTTGCTGCTGTTGCTGTTGTTGTTGTTGCTCTTGCTGCTGCTGCTGTGGTTGTTGCTGCTGCTGTTGATGCTGCTGCTGCTGCTGTTGCTGCTGCTGTTGATGTTGCTGCTGTTGCAGCTGCTGCTGCTGATGCTGTTCATGTTGCTGCTGTTGCTGCTGCTGTTGCTGTTGCTGCTACTGCTGTTGCTGTTGCTGCTACTGCTGTTGCTGTTGCTGCTGTTTCTGATATTGCTGCTGCTGCTGTTGCTGTTTCTGTTC
>NC_135893.1:46144638-46149638 GCF_964194155.1 Cetorhinus maximus
GCTTTTGCTGTTCCTGTTGCTGCTGTTGATGCTGCTGTTGCTTTTGCTGCTGCTGCTGCTGTTGTGGTTACTGCTGTTGCTGTTGCTGCTGTTTATGCTGCTGCTGTTGCTGTTGCTGCTGCTGCTGTTGCTGGTGTTGCTGTTTCTTTTTCTGCACTTGCTGCTGCTGTTGCTGCTGCATTGGCTGTTGTTGCTGCTGCTGTTGCTGCTGCTGCTGTTGTTGTTGCTGCTGTTGATGTTGCTGCTGCGGCAGAAGTTGTTGCTGCTGCTTTTGCTGCTGTTGGTGTTGCTGTTGCTGTTACTGCTGCTGTTGCTGTTACTGTTGTTGCTGTCTCTGTTCCTGGTGTTCTTGTTGCTGCTGCTGCTGCTGCTGCTGTTGCTGTTGCTGCAGCTATTGCTGTTGCTTTTGCTGCTGCTGTTGTTGCTGTTCCTGTTGCTGCTGTTGATCCTGCTGTTCCTGCTGCTGTTGTGGCTACTGCTGTTGCTGATACTGCTGTTGTTGCTGCTGCAGCGGCTGCTGTTGTTGCTGCAGCTGTTGTTGTTGATGTTGCTCTTGCTATTGCTGCTGCTGCTGTTGTTGTTGCTGCTGTTGTTTATGCTGCTGCTGCTGCTGCGGTTGCTGCTGCTGTTGATGTTGCGGCTGCGGCAGCTGTTGTTGCTGCTGTTGTTGTTGCTCTTACTGTTGCTGCTGCTGCTGTTACTGTTGCTGCTGCTGTTTATGCTGCTGCTGTTGCTGCTGCTGGTGTTGCTGGTCTAGCTGTTGCTTTTGCTGCTCTTGCTGTTGCTGTTGCTGTTGCTGTTGTTGCTGCTGCTGTTGGTGTTGCTGTTGCTGCTGCTGCTGTTTCTGTTCCTGTTGCTGCTGTTGCTACTGCTGCTGTTGTTGCTGTTGCTGCTGTTATTGCTGTTGATGCTGTTGCTGCTGTTGTTGTTGCTGCTGCTGCTGTTTCTGTTCCTGTTGCTGCTGTTGCAAGTGCTGCTGTTGTTGCTGTTGCTGTTGTTGCTGTTCCTGTTGCTGCTGCTGCTGCCATTGTTGCTGCTGTTGCTGCTGTTCCTGTTGCTGCTGTTGCTGCTGCTGTTGCTGTTGATGCTGTTGCTGCTGTTGGTGTTGCTGCTGTTGCTGCCGTCGTTGCGGCTGTTGTTTCTGCTGCTGTTGCTGCTGTTATTGTTGCTGCTGCTGTTGCTGCTGCTGTGGCTGTTTCTGCTGTGGTTGCGGCTTTTGTTTCTGCTGCTGTTGCTGCTGGTTTTGCTGCTGCTGTTGCTGCTGCTACTGTTGCTGCTGTTGCTGCTGCTGCTGCTGTTGCTGCTGCTGCGGCTGTTTCTGCTGCTGTTGCTGCTGTTGTTGCTGCTGCTCCTGCTGTTGCTGTTTCTACTGTTGCTGATGCTGCTGTTGGTATTTCTGCTGCTGCTGTTGCTGCTGTTGTTGCGGCTGTTGTTTCTGCTGCTGTTGCTGCTGTTGTTTCTGCTGCTGTTGCTGCTGCTGTGGCTGTTTCTGCTGTGGTACCGGCTGTTGTTTCTGCTGCTGTTGCTGCTGTTGTTTCTGCTGCTGTTGCTGCTGCTACTGCTGCTGCAGTTGCTACTGCTGCTGCTGCTGTTGCTGTTCCTGTTGCTGCTGTTGCCGCTGTTGCTGCTGTTGCTGCTGCTGCAGCTGTTTCTGCTGCTGTTGCTGTTGTGGTTGCTGCTGTTGATGTTGCTGCTGTGGCAGTTGTTGTTGCTGTTGCTTTGCTGCTGCTCCTGCTGTTGCTGTTGCTACTGTTGCTGATGTTGCTGCTGCTGCTGCCACTGTTGCTCTTCCTGTTGCTGTTCCTGTTGATGCTGCTGTTGCTGCTGCTGTTGTGGTTACTGCTGTTGCTGTTGCTGTTGCTGCTGTTGTAGTTGCAGCTTCTGCTGTTTATGCTGCTGCTGGTGTTGCTGTTTCTTTTTCTGCAATTGCTGCTGCTGTTGCTGATGCTGCTGCTGTTGTTGTTGCTGCTGTTGTTGTTGCTGCTGTTGATGTTGTTGCTGTGGCAGTTGTTCTTGCTGCTGCTTTTGCTGCTGTTGGTGTTGCTGTTGCTGTTGCTTTTGCTGTACCTCTTGCTGTTGTTGCTGTTGTTGCTGCTGCTGATGCTGCTGTTGCTGCTCCTGCTGCTGTTGCTGTTACTGCTATTGTTGCTGTTCCTGTTGTTCCTATCTCTGTTGCTGGTGCTCTTATTGCTGCTGTTGCTGCTGCTGTTGCTGCGGCTATTGCTGTTTCTGCTGCTGTTGCTACTGTTGCAGTTGCTGTTGCTGCTGTTGCTGATATTCGTGTTACTGCTGATGTTGTTGCTGCTGCTGCTGCTGTTGCTACTGTTGCTGTTGCTGTTGCTCCAGTTGCTGTTGCTACTGTTGTTGCTGCTGTTCTTATTGCTGCTGCTGTTGCTGCTGCTATTACTGTTGTTGCTGCTGCTGATGCTGCTGCTGCTGTTGCTGCTACTGTTTCTATTGCTGCTGTTGCTGTTGCTGCTGCTTTTGTTGCTGCTGCTGTTGTTGCTGCTACTGTTGCTGTTGCTGCTGTTATTGCGGCTGTTGTTTCTGCTGCTGTTGCTGCTGTTGTTGCTGCTGCTGTTGCTGCTGCTGTGGCTGTTTCTGCTGTGGTTACGGCTGTTGTTTCTCCTGCTGTTGCTGCTGTTGTTTCTGCTGCTGTTGCTGCTGCTACTGCTGCTGCTGTTGCTGCTGCTGCTGCTGTTGCTGTTCCTGTTGCTGCTGTTGCTGCTGCTGCTGTTGCTGCTGCTGCGGCTGCATCTGCTGCTGTTGTTGCTGCTGTTGTTGTTGCTGCTGTGGCAATTGTTGTTGCTGCTGTTGATGTTGCTGCTGTGGCAGTTGTTCTTGCTGCTGCTTTTGCTGCTGTTGGTGTTGCTGTTGCTGTTGTTTTTGCTGTTCCTCTTGCTGTTGTTGCTGCTGCTGATGCTGCTGTTGTTGCTGTTGCTGCTGTTGCTGTTACTGCTATTGTTGCTGTTCCTGTTGTTGCAATCTCTGTTGCATGTGCTCTTATTGCTGTTGTTGCTGCTGCAGTTGCTGTTGCTGCGGCTATTGCTGTTGCTGCTGCTGTTGCTACTGTTGTTGTTGCTGTTGCTGCTGTTGCTGATATTCGTGTTACTGCTGTTGTTGTTGCTGTTACTGCTGCTGTTGCTGTTGCTGTTGCTCCAGTTGCTGTTGCTACTGTTGTTGCTGCTGCTCTTGCTGCTGCTGCTGTTGCTGCTGCTATTACTGTTGTTTCTGCTGCTGATGCTGCTGCTGCTGTTGCTGCTGCTGTTTCTGTTGCTGCTGCTGCAGCTTTTGTTGCTGCTGCTGTTGTTGCTACTACTGTTGCTGCTGCTGTTGTTGCTGTTGCCGTTGCTGTTTTTGCTGCTTTTGCTGTTGTTACTGATGCTGTTGTTGCTGCTATTGCCTCTGTTCCTTCTGCTGTTGCTGTTGCTGCTGCTGTTGCTGCTGATGCTGTTGCTGCTGCTTTTGTTGCTGCTGCTGTTGTTGCTGCTACTGTTGCTGTTGCTGTTGTTGCTGCTGCTGCTATTGCTGTTCTTTGCTGCTTTTGCTGTTGTTACTGATGCTGTTGTTGCTGCTATTGCCTCCGTTTCTTCTGCTGTTACTGTTGCTGCTGCTGTTGCTGCTGCTGCAGTTGCTGTTCCTGTTGTTGTTTATGCTGCTGCTGTTGCTGCTGTTTTTGCTGTTCCTGTTGCTGCTGTTCCTGTTACTGCTGCTGTTGCTGTTGCTGTTGCAGCTTTTCCTGTTGCTGTCGCTGCTGTTGCTGCTGTTCCTGTTGCTGTTGTTGCTGTTGCTGCTGCTGTTGCTGCTGCTTCTGTTGCTGATGTTCCTGTTGCTGATGTTGTTGCTGCCGCTGTTCCTGCTGTAGCTACTGTTGCTGTTGCCGTTGCTGGTGCTGTTGCTGCTGTAGCTCTTTTTGTTGTTCCTGTTGCTGCTGTTGTTGCTACTGTTGCTGTTGCTGTTGCTGTTGCTGCTGCTGCTGTTGCTGTTGCTGCTGTTGCTGATATTCGTGTTACTGCTGTTGTTGTTCCTCCTGCTCCTGCTGTTTCTACTGTTGCTGTTGCTGTTGCTGCAGTTGCTGTTGCTGTTGCTGCTGCTGCTGTTGCTGCTGTTGTTGTTGCTGCTGTTGCTGTTGCTGCTGCTTTTGTTGCTGCTGCTGTTGTTGCTGCTACTGTTGCTGTTGCTATTGTTGCTGCTGCTCCTGCTGTTGCTACTGTTGCTGTTGCTGTTGCTCCAGTTGCTGTTGCTACTGTTGTTGCAGGTGCTCTTTCTGCTGCTGCTGTATTGCTGCTATTGATGTTGTTGCTGCTGCTGTAGCTACTGTTTCTGTTGCCGTTGCTGCTGCTGTGGCTCTTTTTGTTGTTCCTGTTGCTGCTGTTGCTACTGTTGCTGTTGCTGCTGCTGCTGCTGCTGTTGGTGCTGTTGCTGATATTCGTGTTACTGCTGTTGTTGTTGCTGCTGCTCCTGCTGTTGCTACTGTTGCTGTTGCTGTTGCTGCAGTTGCTGTTGCTGCTTTTGTTGCTACTGCTCTTCCTGCTGCTGCTGTTGCTGTTGTTGCTGTTTTTGCTGTTCCTGTTGCTGCTGTTCCCGTTACTGCTGCTGTTGCTGTTGCTGCTGCTGTTGCAGCTTTTCCTGCTGCTGTTGCTGTCGCTGCGTTTGCTGCTGTTCCTGTTGCTGTTGTTGCTGTTGCTGCTGTTGTTGGTGCTGCCAATGCAGTTGCGTCTGCTGCTGTTGCTGATATTCCTGTTACTGCTGTTGTTGCTGCCGCTGATCCTGCTGTTGCAACTGTTGCTGCTGTTGCTGTTGCTGCTGTTGTTGTTGCTGCTGCTGTTGCTGCTGCTTCTGTTGCTGATGTTCCTGTTACTGATGTTGTTGCTGCCGCTGTTCTTGCTGTTGCTACTGTTGCTGTTGTGATTGCTGGTGCTGTTGCTGCTGTAGCTCTTTTTGTTATTCCTGTTGCTACTGTTGTTGCTACTGTTGCTGTTGCTGTTGCTGCTGCTGCT
>NC_135893.1:46154638-46159638 GCF_964194155.1 Cetorhinus maximus
TGTTGTTGCTGCTGCTGCTCTTGCTGTTGCTACTGTTGCTGGTGCTGCTGCTGCTTTTGCTGTTCCTGTTGCTGCTGTTGATGCTGCTGTTGCTTTTGCTGCTGCTGCTGCTGTTGTGGTTACTGCTGTTGCTGTTGCTGCTGTTTATGCTGCTGCTGTTGCTGTTGCTGCTGCTGCTGTTGCTGGTGTTGCTGTTTCTTTTTCTGCACTTGCTGCTGCTGTTGCTGCTGCATTGGCTGTTGTTGCTGCTGCTGTTGCTGCTGCTGCTGTTGTTGTTGCTGCTGTTGATGTTGCTGCTGCGGCAGAAGTTGTTGCTGCTGCTTTTGCTGCTGTTGGTGTTGCTGTTGCTGTTACTGCTGCTGTTGCTGTTACTGTTGTTGCTGTCTCTGTTCCTGGTGTTCTTGTTGCTGCTGCTGCTGCTGCTGTTGCTGTTGCTGCAGCTATTGCTGTTGCTTTTGCTGCTGCTGTTGTTGCTGTTCCTGTTGCTGCTGTTGATCCTGCTGTTCCTGCTGCTGTTGTGGCTACTGCTGTTGCTGATACTGCTGTTGTTGCTGCTGCAGCGGCTGCTGTTGTTGCTGCAGCTGTTGTTGTTGATGTTGCTCTTGCTATTGCTGCTGCTGCTGTTGTTGTTGCTGCTGTTGTTTATGCTGCTGCTGCTGCTGCGGTTGCTGCTGCTGTTGATGTTGCGGCTGCGGCAGCTGTTGTTGCTGCTGTTGTTGTTGCTCTTACTGTTGCTGCTGCTGCTGTTACTGTTGCTGCTGCTGTTTATGCTGCTGCTGTTGCTGCTGCTGGTGTTGCTGGTCTAGCTGTTGCTTTTGCTGCTCTTGCTGTTGCTGTTGCTGTTGCTGTTGTTGCTGCTGCTGTTGGTGTTGCTGTTGCTGCTGCTGCTGTTTCTGTTCCTGTTGCTGCTGTTGCTACTGCTGCTGTTGTTGCTGTTGCTGCTGTTATTGCTGTTGATGCTGTTGCTGCTGTTGTTGTTGCTGCTGCTGCTGTTTCTGTTCCTGTTGCTGCTGTTGCAAGTGCTGCTGTTGTTGCTGTTGCTGTTGTTGCTGTTCCTGTTGCTGCTGCTGCTGCCATTGTTGCTGCTGTTGCTGCTGTTCCTGTTGCTGCTGTTGCTGCTGCTGTTGCTGTTGATGCTGTTGCTGCTGTTGGTGTTGCTGCTGTTGCTGCCGTCGTTGCGGCTGTTGTTTCTGCTGCTGTTGCTGCTGTTATTGTTGCTGCTGCTGTTGCTGCTGCTGTGGCTGTTTCTGCTGTGGTTGCGGCTTTTGTTTCTGCTGCTGTTGCTGCTGGTTTTGCTGCTGCTGTTGCTGCTGCTACTGTTGCTGCTGTTGCTGCTGCTGCTGCTGTTGCTGCTGCTGCGGCTGTTTCTGCTGCTGTTGCTGCTGTTGTTGCTGCTGCTCCTGCTGTTGCTGTTTCTACTGTTGCTGATGCTGCTGTTGGTATTTCTGCTGCTGCTGTTGCTGCTGTTGTTGCGGCTGTTGTTTCTGCTGCTGTTGCTGCTGTTGTTTCTGCTGCTGTTGCTGCTGCTGTGGCTGTTTCTGCTGTGGTACCGGCTGTTGTTTCTGCTGCTGTTGCTGCTGTTGTTTCTGCTGCTGTTGCTGCTGCTACTGCTGCTGCAGTTGCTACTGCTGCTGCTGCTGTTGCTGTTCCTGTTGCTGCTGTTGCCGCTGTTGCTGCTGTTGCTGCTGCTGCAGCTGTTTCTGCTGCTGTTGCTGTTGTGGTTGCTGCTGTTGATGTTGCTGCTGTGGCAGTTGTTGTTGCTGTTGCTTTGCTGCTGCTCCTGCTGTTGCTGTTGCTACTGTTGCTGATGTTGCTGCTGCTGCTGCCACTGTTGCTCTTCCTGTTGCTGTTCCTGTTGATGCTGCTGTTGCTGCTGCTGTTGTGGTTACTGCTGTTGCTGTTGCTGTTGCTGCTGTTGTAGTTGCAGCTTCTGCTGTTTATGCTGCTGCTGGTGTTGCTGTTTCTTTTTCTGCAATTGCTGCTGCTGTTGCTGATGCTGCTGCTGTTGTTGTTGCTGCTGTTGTTGTTGCTGCTGTTGATGTTGTTGCTGTGGCAGTTGTTCTTGCTGCTGCTTTTGCTGCTGTTGGTGTTGCTGTTGCTGTTGCTTTTGCTGTACCTCTTGCTGTTGTTGCTGTTGTTGCTGCTGCTGATGCTGCTGTTGCTGCTCCTGCTGCTGTTGCTGTTACTGCTATTGTTGCTGTTCCTGTTGTTCCTATCTCTGTTGCTGGTGCTCTTATTGCTGCTGTTGCTGCTGCTGTTGCTGCGGCTATTGCTGTTTCTGCTGCTGTTGCTACTGTTGCAGTTGCTGTTGCTGCTGTTGCTGATATTCGTGTTACTGCTGATGTTGTTGCTGCTGCTGCTGCTGTTGCTACTGTTGCTGTTGCTGTTGCTCCAGTTGCTGTTGCTACTGTTGTTGCTGCTGTTCTTATTGCTGCTGCTGTTGCTGCTGCTATTACTGTTGTTGCTGCTGCTGATGCTGCTGCTGCTGTTGCTGCTACTGTTTCTATTGCTGCTGTTGCTGTTGCTGCTGCTTTTGTTGCTGCTGCTGTTGTTGCTGCTACTGTTGCTGTTGCTGCTGTTATTGCGGCTGTTGTTTCTGCTGCTGTTGCTGCTGTTGTTGCTGCTGCTGTTGCTGCTGCTGTGGCTGTTTCTGCTGTGGTTACGGCTGTTGTTTCTCCTGCTGTTGCTGCTGTTGTTTCTGCTGCTGTTGCTGCTGCTACTGCTGCTGCTGTTGCTGCTGCTGCTGCTGTTGCTGTTCCTGTTGCTGCTGTTGCTGCTGCTGCTGTTGCTGCTGCTGCGGCTGCATCTGCTGCTGTTGTTGCTGCTGTTGTTGTTGCTGCTGTGGCAATTGTTGTTGCTGCTGTTGATGTTGCTGCTGTGGCAGTTGTTCTTGCTGCTGCTTTTGCTGCTGTTGGTGTTGCTGTTGCTGTTGTTTTTGCTGTTCCTCTTGCTGTTGTTGCTGCTGCTGATGCTGCTGTTGTTGCTGTTGCTGCTGTTGCTGTTACTGCTATTGTTGCTGTTCCTGTTGTTGCAATCTCTGTTGCATGTGCTCTTATTGCTGTTGTTGCTGCTGCAGTTGCTGTTGCTGCGGCTATTGCTGTTGCTGCTGCTGTTGCTACTGTTGTTGTTGCTGTTGCTGCTGTTGCTGATATTCGTGTTACTGCTGTTGTTGTTGCTGTTACTGCTGCTGTTGCTGTTGCTGTTGCTCCAGTTGCTGTTGCTACTGTTGTTGCTGCTGCTCTTGCTGCTGCTGCTGTTGCTGCTGCTATTACTGTTGTTTCTGCTGCTGATGCTGCTGCTGCTGTTGCTGCTGCTGTTTCTGTTGCTGCTGCTGCAGCTTTTGTTGCTGCTGCTGTTGTTGCTACTACTGTTGCTGCTGCTGTTGTTGCTGTTGCCGTTGCTGTTTTTGCTGCTTTTGCTGTTGTTACTGATGCTGTTGTTGCTGCTATTGCCTCTGTTCCTTCTGCTGTTGCTGTTGCTGCTGCTGTTGCTGCTGATGCTGTTGCTGCTGCTTTTGTTGCTGCTGCTGTTGTTGCTGCTACTGTTGCTGTTGCTGTTGTTGCTGCTGCTGCTATTGCTGTTCTTTGCTGCTTTTGCTGTTGTTACTGATGCTGTTGTTGCTGCTATTGCCTCCGTTTCTTCTGCTGTTACTGTTGCTGCTGCTGTTGCTGCTGCTGCAGTTGCTGTTCCTGTTGTTGTTTATGCTGCTGCTGTTGCTGCTGTTTTTGCTGTTCCTGTTGCTGCTGTTCCTGTTACTGCTGCTGTTGCTGTTGCTGTTGCAGCTTTTCCTGTTGCTGTCGCTGCTGTTGCTGCTGTTCCTGTTGCTGTTGTTGCTGTTGCTGCTGCTGTTGCTGCTGCTTCTGTTGCTGATGTTCCTGTTGCTGATGTTGTTGCTGCCGCTGTTCCTGCTGTAGCTACTGTTGCTGTTGCCGTTGCTGGTGCTGTTGCTGCTGTAGCTCTTTTTGTTGTTCCTGTTGCTGCTGTTGTTGCTACTGTTGCTGTTGCTGTTGCTGTTGCTGCTGCTGCTGTTGCTGTTGCTGCTGTTGCTGATATTCGTGTTACTGCTGTTGTTGTTCCTCCTGCTCCTGCTGTTTCTACTGTTGCTGTTGCTGTTGCTGCAGTTGCTGTTGCTGTTGCTGCTGCTGCTGTTGCTGCTGTTGTTGTTGCTGCTGTTGCTGTTGCTGCTGCTTTTGTTGCTGCTGCTGTTGTTGCTGCTACTGTTGCTGTTGCTATTGTTGCTGCTGCTCCTGCTGTTGCTACTGTTGCTGTTGCTGTTGCTCCAGTTGCTGTTGCTACTGTTGTTGCAGGTGCTCTTTCTGCTGCTGCTGTATTGCTGCTATTGATGTTGTTGCTGCTGCTGTAGCTACTGTTTCTGTTGCCGTTGCTGCTGCTGTGGCTCTTTTTGTTGTTCCTGTTGCTGCTGTTGCTACTGTTGCTGTTGCTGCTGCTGCTGCTGCTGTTGGTGCTGTTGCTGATATTCGTGTTACTGCTGTTGTTGTTGCTGCTGCTCCTGCTGTTGCTACTGTTGCTGTTGCTGTTGCTGCAGTTGCTGTTGCTGCTTTTGTTGCTACTGCTCTTCCTGCTGCTGCTGATGCTATTGCTGTTGTTGCTGCTGCTGTTGATGCTGCTGCTGTTGCTGCTGCTGTTGTTGTTGCTGCTGCTTTTGCTGCTATTGCTGTTGCTGTTGCTGCTGCTGTTGCTGTTCCTGTTGTTGCTGTCTCTGTTGCTGGTGCTCTTGTTCCTGCTGTTGCTGTTGCTGTTGCTGCGGCTGTTGCTGTTGCTGTTGCTGTTGCTGCTGTTCCTGTTGCTGCTGTTGATACTGCTGTTGCTGCTGCTGCGGCTGCTGTTGTGTCTAATGCTGTTGCTGCTGCTGCTGTTGCTGATACTGATGTTGTTGCTGCTGCAGAGGCTGCTATTGTTGCTGCTGTTGCTGTTTTTGCTGCTGCTGCCGTTGTTGCAGCTGCAGCTGCTGCTGTTGCAGCTGCTGTTGATGTTGTTGC